>NC_079169.1:75328836-75363836 GCF_947568905.1 Ostrea edulis
TCCAAAATACACTTAGAATAACCCTACCATCTCACCATTTTCGTCAGCAAAAAACAATGTAGAATGTTTCGGAAACTGCCATGACATCACTATGACCTAATTCCTAGCTATATAGGAAAACGATCCGATTCGGCTGTATATTTCTGAGCCGTAGTAGAATATAGAAATAAAGTTCTTGTTTTCGTGCGTGTTGCAGGACAAACTCCTTGGTCTCGAAATGTTTGAAATATAAAAGTAACGTCTCCGCTTTTATATTTCAAAACAACATTTCTCGACCTGGGGCTTATCCTGCAACATACAAGAAAACGCAATCATTAAATATTTCTTTTAAAATATTACTTGCATGTGGTTATTTTAGCCTTTTAAGATTTGAATTTTTGGTTAGAGGAGGTCAAGATGGTGACTTTCACCCATTGTTAGCATTATTATGGGTTCAAAGAAGATTTTCCCCCATTAATTTCCTCTTAATATAGTTTAATTTAATCAATAACGAAGGAAAATGTGTATGTTGCCACTTTCTTTTAAAAAGATGGCAGACATGCATAATCAGAAGTGTATGTCAACATTAGAAAATCGCACATTTTCCTGATATAAACAGCATAATAAGAATGCATAAAATTGGTTATAATGACAAAATTTTATTTCAACAATAAAAAAAACCCTGCTGCTTTATAGACATACATAAATTAAGTGTGGATACTAGGGGAATCATTGTATGATTGACATGCGATAGAGAAAATACCTGGGTAATAGTTATTAGTGATCACTCTCTTCGTTACTTATTAACATGTACATACTTTCCAAACATTTATCATACTAAAACCACATCCGATTCCATTAAAGAGGTAGTTTAATCAAGAAAATTTTGGTAACCTCAGGACTGCATTACTTTAACTCTTAGCTTCGATTTGCAGATGTTTGTCCAGATCGCCCTGATCCTGTTTGTGCTGTTTATATACTACATTAGCTATGAATGGAGGGGTAAAAAGCGCATATATGTTGAAGGACAAGGAGTTTTCATCACAGGCTGTGATACAGGTATTTATTCAAGCGCGCATGTGAAGGAGATCCCGGTATGAAATTGACCGGTTCTTATATGGGTCATAAATACGTACTTTTTAGCTAGTTGTATCCATTCTTAGTTGTTAAATACTAAATTTTATTCGTATACCCTTAGGATAATGTATCAGTCTTTACTTTTTGGGTATATAATGCATTATCTGCCAGCTCCTTAAATTGTCATGGGGGGGGGGGGGGGGGGGGGCATTGCTTGGGCGTATGCAACACATCTTTCAGCACTTCAAGACATTAAGCAATAGTGATGTCAGAAGTGGTAGACTTTTTGTATCAGTTTTCAGCTGAGCAGTTTGGAGATTACTTGTACAGTATTTCCTAAAAGGTTCAACGCTGCACTCTCTGACTTTTCGCATTGGCGGAAACGTCTTACTGATTTGAATTACCTATATAACCTGGTATATTACGAATTTGCGAAATGACATAGCTGCAGTGAATATTGACTATGATCCCTGGAAATTCCCACAGATAGAAGAATTTATTTATTTTTGTGATAATAACACAGCGAGCTTGGCTCCTATGGTTTAGATGCTAATGGAAATGGCGTACATGGAATATAGTTCTAAAACCCTTTTGGAAATCTTCTCCCCTTTTGAACAGTTATAATTTACGTCGTATAACAATGAAGTTCAATATTCAAATTCTAAAAATATAGCGAAAACGCATCACAAAAGACATTAATGTATTCACTAGGAATGGTTGTATCCTACGTTATAGCCGCGGAACTGTAGCTCTCTGAGAAAATATTGGGACAGAACTGTAGTTCTCTGAGAAAATATTGGGACAGAACTGTAGCTCTTTGAGAAAATATTGGGACAGACCTGTAGCTCTCTGAGAAAATATTGGGACAGACCTGTAGCTCTCTGAGAAAATATTGGGACAGACCTGTAGCTCTCTGAAAAAATATTGGGACAGACCTGTAGCTCTGAGAAAATATTGGGACAGATCTGTCATCTCTCAGATAGAGAGCTGCAGCTACCAACGTTATACTTTTAGAGAATGGTTGCATCCAACGTTAATTAAAATTATCGATAATCGTCTTAATTGCAATGTCTACGGTACACATTTGTAGTGATGTTGTCTTTTCACTGATGTAATTGAATTTTAGTTGGGTTTTTCTGTTTTCTAATAAAACGAACTACTGAGACCAATTTACACGAAATTTTGTAATTGTGTAGTTCTAAGTGTTTGAGCAATCGGTTAGGGGTCTGACCGAATGTTATATACATGTATCATTCAAACCAGAATTCCTTACGTCACCTGACAAGCTATATATTTATTAAGAATTATTCGAATAATTGAAAAATGGGCCACTTTCTTAATCCTACTTTCAGACATCTCCACTGCCCATAGTAAATTGTCGTGGGGGTTGGTTGCAATGACTCAGGAGTTAAAAGCACGATTGTATCCTGCGTAGGAATGGTTGTATCCAAATGACGTTTGGCCATGGTGTATTGGCTCAAAGATCCATCCATGTTTTAAATATATCTGTACATACCCCATAATAAATTCATTTACACGTATCTAGGATCATTTAGAGGTCAGGATACAACGAGGGTGGGGCGCGACCCAACACATGTTATATATATGAAACGTATTACAACCAATGGGGATTAAAATACAGGGGATGTTTTCTCCTCCTAATCACCCGATCCCACCTCTGGTATATCCAGGGGTGATCCGTGTTTGCCCAACTCTCTGTTTTGTGTTGCTTATAGGAGTTATGAGATTGATCACTGTTCGTTATCTTCACCTTTCATGTATGTAATGGATTTCAGGTTTCGGCCATGAGGTTGTGAAACTGCTGGATAAGGTAGGCTTTACGGTGTTTGCTGGCTGTCTGAATCCTGAGGGTGAGGGGGCAACTGCTCTGAAGACAAATTGTTCGGAAAACGTTCACATAGTGAAGCTAGATGTCACACAATCACAAGATATTCGCCAGGCGAGAGCTTATGTGGATAAAATACACGAGGAGACCGGATGCGGTGAGCGGGTTTGTTCTGTTAAAAGCAGTCACTCATTTCCCCCCGTTATATTTTAAAGTGTAAATGTATGGCATACCGCCCTCTGAATGGTTGCGGAAACTGATGGTTATGGGATTAAACATTTTTTAAAGAATTCATCGATGTGTAAACTCTTCAAATTTTACTTACACCTCAAATAAAAGTGCGAAGCATTTTTATGTTAAGTTTGTGAGTAAAATGGTTTATAGGGTTTATACATTGATACAGTCTTCAAAAAGAATATTTGATTCTTATATTTCTAATTCGTTACTCTCTAAACAATTTCAAAAACATGAATACTCCCACCCACCCACTACTGCATTATTATTTTTTCAAATTAAGCGCGTATGAATATGTCGCGTTTCCGGATTTATTGATGTGTAAATTCTTGTGTCCAATCAAAACAAATATAACAAGAGATGTTTGTAAAACACATATGCCCCCATGGTGCAAAATTGAAAAGGGTTATACCCACACATCATTTAATTGATAGTAGTATCATCAATTCAAAATATTGAGCAGACAATATCTTCCTGTCAAGAGTGGATTGACCATGTGACCTAAAAATCAATAGGGGTCATCTACTCCTTATGCTGTACCAGTGTACCAAGTTTGGTGTCAATCAAGCAAATAATTCTTAAAATATAGGAGACAATATATCACTATGTCCAGTTCAACCATTGACCTTTGACCATGTGACCTCAAAATCAATATGGGTCATCTTCTTCTGAAGATGTACCAAGTTTGATATCTGTCAAGCAAAGGGGTTTCAAGATATTGAGCGGACAGTATATTCCTATGTTCAGAGTAAATTGACCCTTAACCTTTTGACCTGAAAAACAATAGGGGTCCTCTTCTACTCATAACCAACCCACATATGAGATATCATTATCATGAAGTGAATGGTTTCTCAAGATATTGAGGGGACAACATGTGGTCTACCGACCGACATACCGACAGGTGCAAACCAACATGCCCCTCCTCTTTGAAGGGGGGCATAATAAATAACAGTGGAGTTATCTAACCGTATACTTACTATTTCCATTATTTTTTCGATACTGTCAGTAAAAATTTGTCAGCTGTCGTGCCTGTTCATGTCCAGTGAAAGGGTCATTAGTTGTAAGCATGTTTGATTGTTGCGGTATCTTTCTGTGTTGACAGGTTTGTGGGGAGTGGTGAACAACGCCGGGATAGACCTGTATGGCGATGTCGAATTACTGACCATGTCCATGTACAGACGTGTGGCCGACGTCAATCTCTTTGGAATGATGGAAGTCACGAAAACGTTCTTACCTCTGTTAAGAAAATCAAAAGGTAGTGTCGATGTAGTGTGTTTTGTTAGAAAATACACTATATAATCCTGAAATCGTATTTTGACCCTTTTAGTCAGTGTGCATGAGTTAATTGTACGAACAAAAAACAACAACAACAAAACAAACAAACATTTTTATTTTTTTAAACCCTCACTTTTAGAATTATTTTATGCCTTTTTCTATGTATTTATTGTTCTTTGTTTTAGATTGTTTTTATTCTGTAACGTGTAAAGCGGTAATTGTCTTCATTAGATAAAGCGCTATGTATAATGATAATAATAATAAATAATAGTTGTCACATATAATTTAGACCTAATTTCAAAATTAGGACAGTGCTCATATGAATGACACAGCCACTTTATGGAGGGTGTAGTCTTATTATATGAATTAATGTTTTAAAAATCACTTATTTGCATTGACGGGTACTTTTTGCCATTTTCGTGACGTCCATAGAAAAAGCGGAACCCAGGGAATCAAAAACCCCGAACGCCTGCTATTTATTTTTCTCTCGATCTAGTCAAGGCTACAAATTTCTGAATCAACAATGGACAAAATTGATACTGTCTTGGTTCTATAGCTTCTAAATACAAAAAATGTATTTCCCATTTAACATTTCGTTGAGATAAGGTTTACAGTCGTGATATTTCAACTGAGATTTACCAACAGCTATAATATTTGAACTACCCTACAATATTATATACGTCAACCCGAGACAGAATGTTGCCAATTCTTGCATCACAACTTTGCTGAGAAACACCGAAGAACCCAACAATACTGATGCTGTGTTCATAAGTCATTTACAGCTTTACAGGTTTTGTAATACATTTGATATTTTCTCTCCAACAGGTAGACTTGTAAATGTTACTAGTGTTAAAGGAAGGATTTACTTTCCTTGTACGTCAGCATATGGAATCACTAAACATGGCATCGAGACGTTTTCGGATAGTCTACGTGTAGAGATGGCGAGGTTCGGAGTGAAGGTGTCCCTTGTAGAACCTGGTGACTTCAGCACCTGTACAGCTATTGTCAAAGGGGAAAATGTAAGAGGACAAAATGTATTAATTATTTGCTATTGTATTGTTAATGGACGCCTCTGCTCGTGAGAAACGCTTAGATCGCGTGATGTACATGTATCTATTAATGTTTCGCCTGTGTCATACTGACAACGATTTCTTTTACGTGGACTAGCCTAGTTCCACACCTCTGCAACTTGTCAGTATCATATGTCATTAAAATGTTTGTCTTCATTTCACCAGTACAAAAATAACTGTCAGCTGCCTCGAATTCAAATGCTGTAGTTTTTAATCGACGAAAGTCATTTCAAAGCAATGCTCAGATTCCCAAGAAATAGATAAAGTAAATGATATTTAAATATATGTATGTTTGAAATCTTTCATATCTTTTTGAAGCTGCGATGCAAAAAGGCCTGAACCGTGCGCATTGGGGGGGGGGGGGGGGGGGGGGGGGGGACTTAAATGGAAAGTTTCTATAAAGGGTGGGTCTGCATCTCTCTGGTTTGTCCCTAAATTTCCCAAGAGCTACAGATCTGCAGCTACACTCGCCTCATTTCAGAAAGAAACTGTTAAAAGAATAGCACGTACTATTTTCTCAACAATTCTGGGATCTGGCCTGACGTATTTAACTAAACCCTTTAGTGTTTTACCCATGATCTAGCGTAATGAAGGTAGTCTGATATGTCCTTACTCCTATACAGTCGATGAACTCAATCTCAACATTATTTTTTTCTCTCCGACCACTTGTGAAGAAGGCGCGCGTAAGTATACATTTATGTCCGAGAATTAACCGAGAGTTAAATTAGTCAAAAATGAACTATAAAATTTAACGTATATTCTTTTCACCTTGGATGAAATCAAATAGTTTACTTTGTACATATATATATAATTATACTATAAACCAACTTTTATTCGCGTGCGAGAAAATTTCGCGAGATTCCCGAGAACCTCATCGTGGCGAATATTTCTCGTAGTGAACCAGTCCTTGAATGTCTGTCATAAACTCGAGCGCGAAAATTACTCGCCGCGAACCACTTTACCAAGTGAATCGCGAAATAAAGTAGCCGCGAATAAAAAGTTTGACGAGGACTTAAAATCGCCAGCTGCGTTGCATTAACACAATGTCATGTACACCGCCTAAGTGTTTCTCGAGATCTCACTATACAAAGTAGCATCCCCTTATTTTGATTTAGCCAGACAACATGTTACTCTTTTGAATCAGAAATACATGTATAATCTGGTAGAGTCAGCTCTGTGTTGTATAATAGACTGACACCTACGCTCCGGTGTCAGCGTCAGCCTTAATACCGTGACATCAACGCTGAGCTAAATCCCACTGAGATTACCAGATGCGATCATTGATTTATGCTATTCTTTCTGAAAATAGTACAAAAGGTTGCTGAAGGACAGAGATGACATGTGGGAAGCTGCAGACCCAGAAGTGAAGGAGACTTATGGGAAGAATTATCTCTTTGCACAATATGAAAGACTTGCCCATATAACATCATCGTATTATAGCTGTGATCCGGTATCGGACGCAATAGAAGACGCTCTGGTTAACGAGAATCCGGCCGCTAGATATCTAGTGGCCGGAGGGTCGGGTGCCTACGATGATTGTGTAAGTTATTTTCATATATATTGCAATGTGTGTGCATTTGATACCTTTTACAAAGTTTTATGATGAATGCGCTGTATAGTTGTAAACAATGTGCGTATGAATTCAGAACTACTGTATAGATTTAGTACGTTTTTTAAGGGCTGTGGATTCCCACAGAAATGAAAGTAAAATATAAATATAGCAAATAAATTTCAGTTTGAAAATATATGAGGATATGAAGTGCAACGCTTCACTTTGGTATACTTTTCATGAAACGCTAGTTAGTCATTCTCTCACCAGAGGGCGCGTTTCGATTACACAGGTATAGTGCGAGTAGCGCATGGAACTCTGGGTAAAAAATGCTTCAGGGAGTATGCCGGGGTGAAGAAGAGTTCATACCTTTGTGTATTTTCAAATGCATTTCCCCGGTACATACATACATGAAATTCCCTGCCGATTTCCATACCTATATTCGAGTTTAATCCCCCAAAGGATCAATTCAGAGTAACAAAAGAAAAGACCTAATTTTTAGAGGAAATGGAATTTACAAATATAATACAATGTGCTTCATGGAAAGCTTTTATGCGTTTCAGATGTTGGCGAGAATAATTAATTTTGTTCCCACCTGTGTGATGGACTATATATCGTTGAGATGGGCAACAAAAGGCTATCCAAGTATTAAAGCATTGGAAAGGAGCTAAGCTTGATGAATATATATATATAAGAATCTCTGTATGCATAATAAAATCACTTTTGCATAATAAAATACACTGTTTTGTGTCTCATATTTGCTATATAGTTGCACAAATTTTAAACTATTGGTAAAAGTATAATGAATATTGCTTGATTATGAGCAAATGTCAATTGAAGTTTGTTTGTTAAATGGTCAGTGATTAAAGTTTACACCGGTAATGCAATATGAGAGAGAGAGAGAGAGAGAGATGACACAACCTTTGATGCATTTGATCATGACCTAGTCTATATTTTCTGGATACATGATTTTTAAAAATCCATTTCCAAAAACAACAGGTACATGTACTTCACCCTACATGATTCAAATTTACATGACTGCATCAGTCAAAATCTGTGGTTGAATACAACAATTCATATTTCGAATGGATCAGATGCAGAGAGGTTATACATTGATGTGACCATAAAAAAAACTACTTTGAACCGAACTGTAGAGAGTTGAAGCACAAATATTCCACTGACAGACAGATTTAGTGTTTAGATCATTTAATTTTCTTCTGGAAAAGATGTGTTTGGACAATTCCTTGCGTAATTGTTATGAAAACTGCACGCGATTCCTTGGGTGACCTTGGTTAAAGATATTTTCCATTAATCTTGATGAAGTATTTGACATCATAGACAGTTGCTTCTTCAACAAATATGGAAAACGGAAATATTCATATCTAGCGATCAGTCATCCAAAAAATTACTTTATTAAACACTACTCTGATTCCACGTACAAGTACTCTGAAGTTGAAATAAAAAAATATATCGACGACGTTTTGTCTATTAACAATAACTTTCATTCATATGTCGATTCGATATATCCTTGTGAGCTCGTAATAAAAGACACCACAGAGTCGTCCATTTCTGCTTCATATTTAGATATTTTATTGAAAGTAGACATTAACGGCAAACAGACAACTGTACATGTACGCCAAACGGGGTGATTTCAGCTTCTCCATCATCAACTTCCCATATTTATGTAGCAATATTCCATTATCACCTGCATATGGTGTTTATGTCTCTCAACTGATTCGATACGCAAGAGCTTGTTCTACGTATGGTCATTTTTTTAAATCGAGGTAAGCTACTGACAAACAAGTTGATGGTACATGGGTTTCAACAGTCTCGATTAAAGTCAGCATTTCGCATATTCTATGGTCGTTATAACGATCTAGTGTGCCAAGACAACCTATCATTGGGTCAAATGCAGTCTGACGTGTTTCATACCGATTGTTAGACCATTATTGGTACACTGATTTTGACTACGGATAACTCCTTTACCTGATCAGGATATACGGCTCACGGCAGGTGTGACCGGTCGACAGGGGATGCTTACTCCTCCTGGGCACCTGTTCCCACCTATGGTATATCCAGGGGTCCTTGTTTGCCCAACTCTCTATTTTGTATTGCTTACAGGAGTTATGAGATTGATCACTGTTCGTTACCTTCACCTTTCATTTCATACAAAGTCCCGGAGAATCGATACTGTACACTCAGAGTTTGGTTTTTGGCAGTTTCCTGCCCTCTGCAACATACCGGAATCATGTTATACATAAAAATATTTGTCGTCATTTCATGAACACAAAAACAATCCAACCATAAGAACTTGTAACTTATCGAGATCTACTTTGACACATTGTGACGTAGTATATTTCTATACCTGCATATAAATTATATACAAACATGTATGAAAGGTAAAGATAGCGAACAGTGATCAATCTTAAGCCTCCTTTAAAGTAAGGAATACAAAATAGAGAGTACGGACTCCTGGATATACTAAAGGTGGGATCAGGTGCCTAGTAGGAGTAAGCCTCCCCTGTCGACCGGTCACACCCGCCGTGAGCCCTATATCCTGATCAGGTAAATGGAGTAATCCGTAGTCAAAATCAGTGTCTAACAATTGGTATAAGACAACATTTGACCCAATGATAGGTTCCATTGGCAAACTAGATCATTATAACGACTATAGAATTTGCGAAATGCTGACTTTAAACGAGACTGTTGAAACCACTGTAACATAAATTTGTTTGTTAGTAACCTGCCTCGATTTCACATCTATACGCAGAACAAGCTCTTGCGTATCGAATCATTTGAGAGATACATGTATAAACACCATATGCAGGTGATAATGGAATATTGCTACAGAAATATGGGAACTTTACAATTAAGAAGCTGAAATCATCCTGTTTGTCATAAAGTTGAGTCGTTAGTTTGCCTTTAATATTTATTTTCAATATAATATCTAACTACGAAAATGTGAAAGACTCTGTGGTGTCTTATTTCGAGTTCACATGGATGTATGTGACAAGTACTTGTGGTTGACTTCTTTTGACAACATTTTCATTTACAATATGATTGTCATATTGAACGGGATTGGTTATCATCAAAAGTATCTATGTCAACTTCAGATGATGGAACAGAATCATCAATGTGGAATTTGAAGTTAAAACTGGAGTCCGTCAAGGCTGTGTAATGTCGCCAACACCCTTCATTATCACAAAAGACTAGGTTAAGAGACATACGAAATCTGATATTTCAAGAGGCTGCCTCAGGCATGAGATGGGTATATATACCACATTTGAGGACCAGGCCCTGGACTTAGCTGATGATATTGCCTGGTTTCCCCACCGGAACATTCAATGGAAAATCAACAGACTGCACAAGTAATAGTATGCAGAACAAATAGGATTGAAATTAACATTTAAAAAAATCAATATATGCACCCAGGGGTGCATGAGCCGAGTTGCATGGGATACATTATAAAGTTAGGAATGATGTGGCATATTTATAATTGTGAAGAACTAATTTCAGTTTTAAACTTTTCGAGTCACTGTCCAGAAAGCATCTTTGTCTGAAGTTTTCAATCTATTTTCGGTCACTGTGACCTTGACCTTTTTTCTCCAAAATCAATAGGGGCCTTGCTTTGCTGGTATCCAACAATATATCCAAGTTTCATTTGATTCAAATTAAAAAATTTCGAGTTATCCTCCGGAAACCAAACTTTTTGGAATTTTAAATCTATTTTCGGTCACTGTGACCTTGACTTTTGACCTATTTTCTCCAAAACCAATAGAGGTTTTCCTTACCTGTACGGTCAGTGAAAATGTAGGCGGAGATGTTATTTACCTGGAGTGGCCAGGGAATTGAGAAATAAAATCGTAAGAAAGCGTACATGTGCAAAAAATTGCTATTTTCTTATAACTTTGCCAGGCATTACAAATAATTTTTAAATGTTCTAAAAGCAGGGAATATATGATTTTCAAAAATATAATTGCTTTATTTACTTAACTGATTTTTACAGAGTAAGAAAAGAGAAAATTTCCAAAAATATGATATATAGATCATATATCTTATGACCGTAGTTTCAAAGATTTAGAGGCACTCCTTTTGCGTTGCCCTGTTTTTACGCGCCACCGGTCAAATTGACCGGTATGGTAGAGAAGGGGTTAAAAGGGTGTAATTTTGAGCACTCTCAATCTGGGGAGCTGGGGGAGACATTTGATTTTTACTTTCATTTACAATCATTTATTGATAATTGTGATAATTGATGCTAAACAACAATAAAATGTGTCCTGTTAATGCATTTATAAATTCTAGATCAGGTTTTAATGAAAAAATAATGTCTACTTTTTGTGAATTTGTAAGGGAAGGGGTTAATATTTGTACTCTAAATAAGCATTTTATTTTAGGTATTTCAACCAGTTATTCAGACTTAAATTCCCTGAATTAGCTCGATTTTTATTCTTTTTCTATTTTAAGGGGCATTACACATTTATATAACTAATGAATATAACAATGATTTGTGTACATTAAAAAAAGTACTTTTTCAACGAAAACAACAACACAGCGAACGCTTGTTATGACCTGATGTCAGAAGAAAATGCACTGGATCTCCTGTTGCAGTATGACCCAAACGATCATTCATTCAGTATAAACATGTAAGTTGATGTAGCCATATAGGCCGACTAGAAAAAAAGAACGTTCGTAGTTATGTCAATAAGCCATGTTATGAAAAATTCACGATTAATATATTAACCGCGATTTGATGTCATTTGTCGTTTCATGAAAGAAAATATTATATTTTATGATCTCTAAACCAAGTATAACACTCAATTGTTTATTAAGTGCTGAATATATCTGGCATCAATTAATCTGTCCTGCCCCGGCATTAATCAGTCTGATTAACCCCCCCCCCCCCCCGCCATTTTTGGTCTCGCCTTACCTGACGCGCGAGTGTAAGAAGAAGTCAGATTTAGTGTACGATGAGAAGGGGGTGGTGTGGTTTTAATCAGACTGGGCATTCATGACCGCTGGTGTGGAGGCTATTTTCCAAGATTGTTCTATGTTTGTAAAATGACTTATCTTTCTATGAAAAGAAAACACAATCTGTTAGGAAAGCACATATCACATTATTGTATTATCGTAATAATAGAATTTATTACCGTAATTTGAGTTTTTTCTTTATATTGTAACAGAAATAAAAACGAAATTGTGTTCGGGACAAAAGGTCGGGGAGGGGGGTAACATCAATCAAAGTCCGGTTATGACAGGCTATTTAAAAATCATATAAATTTCTCTTTTATCTTATATACACTTAGTAGCTTATGACCATGAATTACATGTGATCCATACATGTTGGTGTACTATGAGCTGATGGGCATGTGCCCACTTCTTGCCTAGATTTTCTCTAATTTCGACTAAATCCACACCCCATCAGAGTACCATGCCAGGGGATTTAAACACTGGGCATAATGAAGAACCAATTCAATTCTACTTTAAATCTGGGGCCATTCAATTTCCCTCAGAGTTACAGTATTTTTGCTGGACCCTGTATGTTTTAAACTTAATTTCTTCAGTATTTGTCTACATGTATATGTTAGGTGTAATGCTAACACCTCCATGATGCATATTTTTTTTTTTCAATACACACTCTGCTACAATTGCAATGTATAATGAAATATTCCATTCATTTCTAACACATGTATGTAATCCCTTACCAAATGGCACTTCAAATATAGGACATCTCTATCTTAAATTAAATATGATGACCAGTACTTTCGTGTGAAACTGTCCCTTACTATCATGAAGCTTATATTTTGCTTTAAAACATAAACCAATAATTCTTAATTAACATTTGTAATTTTTTGCATCTTTAAAAGGGTTATTGACATCCCAATCTTTAGTGGAAAGCTTCCAGATATCTTCTGCTAGTGACAGTCTACTAGCAATCCAGAGATGCTGATGTTGAGGACACAGGGGCACCTGATCCAAGAATTGTGGCATTTCATTCGGAGCAACAACCTGGCATTCAGTTGGTATTACTCTTTGAGGTTGAATATAAAGTTAAATCCGTATACATTTGGTTAATATTCAAATGAATTCATATAATACATTCACAATGGAATCATGGCATTATGGTACACTGATATGCGTGTACCATTTTACTGTTTATCGTTGCATTACTAGATATAACATGTAATACAAAAAGGAGACTAAATACGGAAAATCATTATTCTGTCTCTAATTATAAGGTATAATAAGTGTTTTAAATGCTGACAAATAAGGTATGATGGCCAATACTGATTATTTGCAATTTCATTTCAAATATGGGACCCAATTATTCAGAAAACTGCAGATTTTATGAAGCTGTTTTTGACAGAAGATTTGGTTTTCTCCATCTGTGTTGCCACCAGCCATTATGCTGAGATGGTCATATCTTGGGGGAAGGATTGTCATATGTTTCCCAAGGAAGTTCACACCTGTCACTGAAGAGGAACTGTACAGGTATTACTAGTTTTAAAGTACCCATATTGTAACAGTGATTTCCTGTTTAAAAGGAATAATAAAATGCATTTTGATAAGAGTACCTTTACCAAAATTAATCTGGCAGTGCATCTAACACATTTATTAAATGTGTACTACAATTACCCATGATAAAATTAATTAAATGCATAATTTTCAGAGGGCCTTGATTATAGAAAACATTTACAGAATCAATTGAATATTCAAAAGCTCTGAGAATACATCAGTATTTGAAGCTAAGTATAAAGAAATCTCTTTTTTTCCAGATTTTTGGGCATTATCTGATGCATGTCTGCTGAGAAGTTCCAGTCGATAGAGAGATATTGGTCAACGCATGCCCCTATCGGAACAACCCAGTATCAAGATATTATGTCTAGAAATAGGTTCTAAGAGGTTGAATATAAGAAGAACATTTTTTGTTAAATATAATGCAAGTACAATTAAATTTAGTGATTGAAAGTAAGTACTTGAACATTCGTATACATTGAACTTGAGGAGGAAAAACGGGCAGTACTTTTTCATAACATTTGATATAATAATGGTGTTGTTGCTTAGCAACCAAATATATTTGAATACAAAAAAATAGATTATTTTAGATTTTAACAGTAAAGATCTTTGTTTTAATGTTGCAATATTTATAATATATAGTGGAACATTATGACAAACGTCATATTATTAGAAAATGATGAATATGTACTATATAAAGTACGAAATTTCCATTTTATGACCTTTGACCTTAATTCTCTTTATTATATTTTTTGTTAAAAACCTTTTAAAATGATTAAAATCTAGTCAAAGATTATATTTTAAAAATAATGTGACATTTACTAATCATCATGCAATGTAATTATGTTTAAATTGTGTCGAATGGATGTAGAAAGGCAAATTATGGTCAAAATTGTATTATGTGTATTGTTACTTAGCAACCAAAAATATTTGTTTGTCAATAAAATTGATTAATTTGATTGTTATGTTTTTGTAGTATTTAAAAGATACATCAGCTCATACATTTAGAATTTCTTATTTTTGACTCGAATCAAGTGAGAGGGGTCGTAATATATATATTCCAGAGAAAAAAAGACTGCAAAATTGTGCACTTAAATGATCTTTTACCCCGTATAATTCTTTGGGGTCATGAGATAACATGACAAACTTTATAGAAAAAATGTTCCCTGTCCAATTCTGAACAAAATTATATGTCACATGCCTACCTAAAATGGTGATACATGCAGATGTAACTCAATTTAAAAATATTGTCATTTAGTCTTCGAAATGTGCTGGTACTGCATAGTATGGATGAGAAAGCATAAGCAGGAACATAGACATTATCAACTGCACATGTGCATTGAGGGGAAAAAATGGAAAAAGATTCTCAACGTCAATGTGACCAATGTCACTGTTGTATATGAATCAAAAATAATGACCATTACGTTGAAGTACCAGTAGGAAAGTGAACATACGTTTGTACACGGAAAAAGCCATAAACACTCGTTTTTGATCCTCTCATTAAATGATAATGAAGTATTGTACAAAATTTCAAGGCTATGGAATAAGCCATATAGGAAAAGCATTCACAGGTTATTTTACACTCTCCATTCATCATAGATCCACTATAACATAAGGATAACAAATGCACATCTGCAAATGGCAATGAAGTAATTGTACAAAGTTCTAAGTTAATCAGAGGCCATATAGGAGAAGTGTTCACAAACTATTTTACATCCTCCATCCCTCTTAGATCCACTATAACTTTTAGGAAAATAATTGGATCCTCACGTCCCGATATTATGCACATCAACAAATGGCAATGAAGTATTGTACACAGTTTCAAATCTATCTGATAAGCCATAGAGGAGGAGAAGCATTCACAAGATTTTGTGACAGACCGATGGGAAGTACAAAAACAATATGTCTCCCCCTGGAAGTGAGGAGACATAATAATACCATACTGATTTAACTTGAAGAAGAGGGATTTTGTTACCTCTTTCATCAAATTCGTAAAGAATTTCTGGTTGGTAGGTTTTTATTACTGTAACTGCTTCATCAATACAAACCCAAAATAGTAAACAGTACCAGTGCATGGTAAGGGGGGGGGGGGGGGGGGGCTAGATTTACAGTATAAAACTACATTTGTAATACCTTACTTGAATTGTGACCTTGACCTTCCACCTTTTCATCTCAAAACCAAAAGAAGTCTTTCTTATGTTATGGAGATTTATCACAATGAGTGTTGGAGAAAACTAAATCATCTGGAAACCATTTCATGTAAGATATGATTTTTTATCTTGGTCTTTGATCTTTTGACTTCAAATTCAAAAGGGTCTTCTTCAAGCCATGGGAAGTTATTGTATAAAATTTCATTCAAATAGCTAAAGGACTTTCAGGGATATTGTCTGGAAATGAAAGTGTCACAGACAGAATGAAAGACAGACGGACAAGCAGACCCAAATTAATGTCACTAAAAGCAAGGGACAAAAGAAATTACTCCACTGATCTTTAAAGGAAAACAATTATGTGTCTTAAAGCATCTAAAAAAAATTGTTTTGTATCAATGAATTGTCAATTATGCCAATGTTTTCATACAATTTTCAAAAATTGGAATCTACAACACTGGAGCCAACCTAGTTGACCATTGTTTAAGTGTTCATGAAATGAAGACAAACAATTTCAGGTATAGCATATAATGGTGACATGTTACAGAGATTTGGAAACTGGACTAGAACATGTAAAAGAAATCAAACCAGTTTTGTGCAGAAGCTTAACTATTTTTAAGTCATTATCATTTGTCACAATTCAAAATAGTTTAAATAAATTGTAAAAATATTGAAATTTTTGCCATTCTAATTCGTTGTCATTTAAAGAAGTTTACACTAGAACTTAATAAACTGTAAAAATAACACGAACAGTAAGCACCTGCAACTTTAGGCATTCACTAATCTGAGAGAATTTTACCATCAGGACAAAAGTTGACCAACTTTTAAGACAGAAATATCGATGGTAGAAAACAGGTTCTGGTCACATGACTTGCTATATAGCAGCTTCCATACTAGGACCTATACAGACTTCCTCGTTATTTCTGAAGAGACAGTAGATTTCAACATTTGTCATTTGTTACCCCACACTGGTCACAGCATAGAATGTGGTTTTAATCTTTCTTTCATTCATAGTTATAATTTCCTCGGATCAGTATCTGACAAATGCTGTCATTTGTCTATGATTTAATAATGATAGTATAACAGATTTATACACTGAACAATGCAAAGATGTAAATCAACTTCATTTTTAAAATTGCACCTGGCACATGATTTGAACAAAATGAAACCGTGCAATTATGGTATAATTCCCTTCTGCATACTGATACATGTACATAATTTTCCTTTAACAATAATTTTCCTTAAAATCCTATATTCATAGAATGAGACGAAAAAGTTTTCATTTACACAAAATTATCTCTCTTAGCAAGGAGACATTGCATCATGATTAAAAATGAAAATCACACAACAAAACATTGGATTTTGTAACAAAAACAACATACATGTAAGATCACATAAATCTTACAACCATCTAAACTGTGTTCTTACAAATGTCAAACAATCATATCAAACATTGTTTTCATCACTTCAATAAATACATTGATTTGGTTCTGTTTGTCAGACAATGAATAAAAGTATCTAAGGGGAAAAAAATCATAGTTAAATAAATGCTATATGCCAATTCACAGATCTCTTATACTGGTCCCTTGACCATCAGATTTCAGAGACAAAACAAGTTATTCTCGCTGAAGAAAAGTATCATACGATTTTAATAAAATGTTTTGAATTGTGTGTGTATATACTACTATACTAACGGGTGTTGTTGGAATCTAGCGCTTTATATATATATATATATATATATATTCACTCATTTACAGTAATTTAATTAACTCCCTTCATCCAGTAACTTCAACTTCCAGTAACTTCAACATCATAGTTCATAAAACATGTTTTTTCACTAGATCAGCTTTTGTATCCCATTTGCACACCTAAGTGAATAACGAAATATCTGAGGCGAACAAGAGTTTTGGAATAGAGATTTCTTGGAAAAATTGCATTTTTTTTCAAAGGTTTTCCCCAATAATGACAATACCATCTGGGGAAAAGGACCTTGAATTCTGATTTGTTCCCATATACCCATAGATTCTGCATGTATACCAAATTTGGTTAAATTTGTTTGTATAGTGTAGGCACAACAATAGACCGAGATGGATCACAATAGATCACATGATAAACTCATGTTTCTGAGAGGGAAAGTCTGCAATTTTACAACAATGTCCCTATGTATAGTAAAAACATTCAGTATTTTCCAAGTATACAGGCCTTGATCATCTAGTTAGTAATCTATAATGTAATGTTAAATCTCCACTCTGTTTCCAAATGAAATGTTTCACTGTCCGTAGATCCATATTAGCGTCAAGAACCTAAAATACAACAAGCAAGTTTGTTATAAATATATTTCTAAAAATGCTTACAGATGAAAGTTTAGGTTGTTTCATACAAATTAGAAAATTTATGACTACTGTGTCTGTTGCATTACTATGGAATGAAACAGCGTGCATTAGATAGACCTCCTAACTACTGTAAAAGTGATTATTTACGTGTGTGGAAAATTTACACAAATTACGCAGCCACGTAATAAGCGTGTAAATTTCCCCCACACCTATACTATTAGTTATGAATATTTGATATAATATATTCAGTTACCGCATATTTCCCCCCCATGTGTAATGTTGGACATGGAAAAACGCGTATTTAACCCCCAGCATAAATAACCACTTTTATAGGCTAGATTATGTACCTGATCATTGCACAAAAGCTCCACTTTTTCTGCTGCAATAGAACTGACATCATGGTGCTCTTTTTCATGGTCACCACCTTCATTTGATTGGTGCCCATTCTCAGTTCCCTGCCCCAGCACCCTCTCATACACATGCTCAATAACCTTCTTGACCTGTATCATGTCACTTGCTGATAAACGATCCCTGAATAAAATATACATATTGGAAAATGCAATAAACTACAAAATTCTCAGTTTCTTACAAATCATATTAAGGATTATCAACAAGAAGAATTTTCACCAGAGATCAATCTAACTTTTTAATAATTTTTCATTTGTCTACATCTTAATGATCATATTAAGGACTGTCAAAAAAAACCATTTTTGTCAGAGGTTTTTAAAACAATTCTTACTTTTTAATCATTTTGATGCCTGTGCTAGGATGAGGTTGAAGAAAGAATGCTATCTTGTTTGATTTAGGTGCATTCCTCTGAAAAATAAATGAAATGCTATCTTTCTTTCTGTGAATGTTTTGTTTAAAGACGACTTTTTCCTGTAGTAATCAGAATGGTGACAAAAACGTACATGAACGACAACCTCTACTGCCCAGGATGGCACCAGTTCATTGAGATAATTTTGTTCCGTTTCACCAGCTGCATCTCGACAAAGAAATCGATACAAGGCTCGTCCATCTGATTCACTGTTAACACATTCATCGCTCAAGAAATGTCAAAAATTCAATACAGTGCAGATACAAAATTCATTATCAAACAATATGAAAAAACAGAAAATGCCAAAGCCATAAATATATCAAAACCCTTAAGCTAAATTGATCATTTAAAAGTCAGAATTCTAGACAAATTCCATTAGAAAATCGAACAAATCATTACACCACTCAAATGCTACTGAAAGCAATTTAATAGTTATTTCAAAAGAAGAAAAGATTTCATCCAAACATTAACACAATGAAGTGACTACAGTGCTTTTCTTTTGCCTTATCATAGACATAAAGGAGATGGCTAAAATTCCACTGTGCAAGTTATTTCCCTTCAAACAAAGTGGTAAATGTATATATACCAAAATATCACAGGTGTGTGGTCAGGTACAGAGAACAGCTGAGTGTCAGCTCCATCCATCATGCCATCTGAAACATACACCCATACCCAATACAAGTACAGCATGGTGTCAAACAGGATGTTGTCTATACACTGAACACGATGTTAAAATAAACCTGTGCAAAGCCTACCTTGATTTTCATACATGTGGGTCTTCGGCCAGTGTTCCAACAGTGCTTGTAAAAGTTGTTGACCTATATTTACTGCAGATGAAATATAAAATCATCATTGATTACATTTATATATCAATATTGGTTTATCAAACTTCCATTAAATCCCCTCCCTGCTGATGAATTATCAAATTTTGTAACTAATTTGTCATTCAATCTCCCCTTACTGAAAATCAGTCATATTTTTATAACCCTGAGTGTGCCTTATGAGTATGGAGTACCAAATTAACATAAACTCATATAATTGAAGATATCTTCAATTATTTGAAGATATTATCAATTCAATTATTGCTCTCTTTAATTGAATTAATGTGCACATTAAATCAATTATTGCTCTCATCAAATGAATTAATGCGCACTTCAATTCAATTGTTGCTCTCATCAATTGAATTAATGCGCGCATCAAATGAATTGATGAAAGCAATGATAGATTTGATGCGCGCATTAATTCAATTATTGCTCTCTTGAATTCAATTGATGAGAGCATCAATTTCGTAGAAATATTGCTCGCAATAATTAATTTAGAGCTCGGTATAAACAATTTGATGATCTCTTTAATTCAATTGAAGATATCTTTAATTATTTTCAATGCTTTTGTATAAGGAATTAATGCGCGCATCAATTATTTTAAAGAGAGCAACAATTCAATTAAAGAGATCATTAATTCAATTGTGGATATCTTGAATTGAAGATATCTTTAATTATATAGTTGCTCTCTCTAAAAGAATTATTCACTTCAGATAAATTAAAGATTTCATTAATTCAATTGAAGAGAGCAATAAATGAATTAATGCGCACATGAAATCAATTATTGCTCTCATCAAATGAATTAATGCGCTCATCAATTCAATTGTTGCTCTCATCAATTGATTTAATGCGCGCATCATACCAATTATTGCTCTCTTCAATTGAATTGTAGCTTACATCAATTCAATTGTTGATATCATTAATCATTTGAAGAGATCATTAATTCAATTAAAGTGCGTATCAATTCAGCTGATGAATTAATGCTTTCATCAATTCAATTAATGTGCGCAATAATTCAGAATTGAAGATACCATTAATTATTTGAAGAGATCTTTAACTAAATTGTTGTGCACATCAAATGAATTGATGATATCTTCAAATAATTGAAGATATCTTCAATTATTTGAGTTTATGTTAATTTGCCGCTCCATATATGAGGTGCATCAGAAAGACACATTTTCATGAATGATTTTTTGACACTACATATCTATACAAAAATATTGAAGAGAATCTTTTTTTGCGACAAAAAGAATTTATGTGAAGATACAGTTCTTGTTAACAAAAACTGATTGATAGCAATTTGTTCTTCCAATTTTTATCCACCTCATTTGCTAAGAGTTTATCAAAACTCATAATCAATTTTGCTCTAAGAGTTATTCAATCCTCTATCAATATCCATCCCCTCTATTGATATCCAATCCTCTACTGATATCCATCCCTCAATTGATATCCATCCATCTATTAATATCCATCCCCTTTATTGATATCCATCCCGCTACTGATATCCATCCCCTCTATTGATATCCATCCCCTCTATTGATATATTTCCCCTCTATTGATATCCAACCCCTCTACTAATAGCCATCCCTCTATTGATATCCATCCCCTCTATTGATATCCATCCCCTTTACTGATAGGCATACCTCTATTGATATCCATCCCCTCTACTGATAGCCATCCCTCTACTGATAGCCATCCCTCTATTTATATCCATCCCCTTTATTGATATCCATCCCCTTTATTAATATCCATCCCCTCCACTGATATCCATCCCCTCTACTGATATCCAATACCTCTACTGATATCCATTCCCTTTATTGATATTCATCAATTCCATATCACCTTTCATATCAATCTCTATTGATACAGGTCTAACCACTCTGTTAATATTCAATCCCTCTATCGATATCCATCCCCTTTATTAATATCCAATGCATCTGCTGATATTAATTTTGCTCTTACATTTGCTATCTACTCCCTCTGCTGATATCAATTTTCCTCTTACATTTGCTATCTACTCCCTCTGCTGATATTAATTTTCCTCTTACATTTGCTATCTACTCCCTCTGCTGATATTAATTTTCCTCTTACATTTGTTATCTACTCCCTCTGCTAATATTAATTTTCCTCTTACATTTGCTATCTACTCCCTCTGCTAATATTAATTTTCCTCTTACATTTGCTATCTACTCCCTCTGCTGATATTAATTTTGCTCTTACATTTGTTATCTACTCCCTCTGCTGATGGTTTTATGCCCAGCTCCTTTGCTGATACCCAGGCAGAAAAACAGTCGGATTCATCCAGGTGAATGGTTAGTAACTGCAAGGGAACAAGATACGTTTGTTACACACTACACTCTGTAAAATTTGCTTTCCATTCCTTTACCAATGCTAAAACTTTGGGGTAATCTAATTAAAATCAGACTTCTTAGATCTGCACCGTACACTCTGCACAGAGCACACGGTGCGGATGAAAGAAGTCTGATTTTAGATTGAACTTCAAGGACCCTCATTGCTGATAACTTGTGTAACTTAAACAATGAAATGTGTTTTTGTTGTTATTGATGATAATTAGCATGGCAAGCTTAAAGTAAGAGCACAAGACTGAACAAAGTTTAGTGTGATTGGGGAGAGTACATGTACATATAACCCGTCCGTGCACATTGTACACTGATGACATACGATGTAGCTCCCTAGGAAGGCATACAGAAAATCATGTATAAAAATGTATATAAAACAATGAATTTCGCATTACAATCATACGAAATTGTTCTGGAGTGGGGGATTATTAATGAAGAAATGTAGTTTCAATATTGGTACACGAATTTTATATAGCCTTGACCTGGGACTTGAATTTTATATAGCCTTGACCTGGGACTTGAATTTTACATAACCTTGACCTGGGACTTGAACCCCTGATCCATGGGCAATGAATTTCCCACTTTACCTACTGTACACACCCAGTTTGTTAGTCAGATGTTCTAGGTTACCAAAAGGTAACGAAAAAGTTTGTTTTAAAGATTGCACCATTTTTTTTTTTAAAGTTTAAAACCATCCCTAACACCACAATGGAAATTAATAATTTTTGTCCTTTTATTAAGCATCAATTTTGATGACAATTGACCTTTTGGTTTCTGAGAACTTGAATATGTTCAAACATTAACGTACAGAGACCGACAGAAAATGAACACAAACGTGACCAAAATGATTTCAGCAATTTAAAAATGAACCAAATGTGAAGAAGTACCAGTAGCTTACCCCGGTTTTCAGATCCACAGTGAACCAGTTTGGTACATAAACCATCTTAAACCTTTTCTTTATCTCCTCCTCAAAGTTCACTTTACCTAGATTTTCCACCTGCCTAGCCTGAAAATATTCAAGTACATACTGGACACATGAAGTCCTACTCTTCATCTTGGAAATGGAAAAACAACCAAAAAACTGTCATATGAAAATAAATTTCAAAACTCCATATGTTACAGCTTATTTTAGAAAAAGAGTTACTGTATCTTAAATAAATTAACCTAAATCCTTCCATTTTAATGATTTTAAGTGGAGCCATGACTGAGTACAGAGATATTGGTTGACCACTTACACACAGTACATTCCACACTGCTACATGGTCGTCTGTATCTTTGGTGAGTATGTGACACTTATCATTTAAAACATAATACTGTCGAATGCTAGGTCCACCTGTCAAAAAACATCAAATTCAAACTTTATTTCATGATGAGTAACAAACGAGTTCTTGAGCTCATATCAGCTTGGATATTGGGGCAGAAGGGAGGGGGTTCTAATTGGTGTGGAACGAAAAAGGAGAAACCCACATATCCAAGTGGATGAGCTGCATATCCTCTCACAACCGCCAATCATGAGGATTGAACTCAAGTTTTCAGTGGTATTAAGAAGCAAGTGCTTATTGGACACCAAAAAAAAAAAAAAAACAGAAAGAAAGTTGAAAACAAAATCCCTATAAATAAATAACTAGCAAAATAAGAATGGAAGATTATCTCAGCATTTTCATTCTAAGAAAACATACTCAACATGATGAGAAATTGTGTATTACATTTAAAGTTTTCATTTACAGGCAAATGTGATGGGCTGGCTAATAGTGAACAATATACATAGGCCTCTTATATTTTGTCAAAAGAAAGTGACATACTTAACATACTTCTTGATATACACTGTACATGCATTTCATGGGATAATCTGTCTCTATGTACACACTGTACATGCCTTTAATGGTATAATCTATGTACACACTGTACATGCCTTTAATGGTATAATCTATGTACACACTGTACATGCCTTTAATGGTATAATCTATGTACACACTGTACATGCCTTTAATGGTATAATCTATGTACACACTGTACATGCCTTTAATGGTATAATCTATGTACACACTGTACATGCCTTTAATGGTATAATCTATGTACACACTGTACATGCCTTTAATGGTATAATCTATGTACACACTGTACAATCTGTGTGTATACATGTGGGACTCCAAAGTGCAATGGGACTCCAAAGTGCGATGGTCTGCGCAAAACCCCGATGTGACACGCCAAAGTGCAATGGTCCACACTCATGCGCCAAAGTGCGATGGTCTGAAACGCCAAAGTGCAATGTGACACGCCGAAATCCATTGCTTTGTAAACGACAGAGTGTTTTGGTACAGACTGAACCAACCGTGTGTTGTTTCACCAAAATATCAGTGCAAAATCCATGCACAAAAAATAAGAATAAGAACTTATTTCATTACCATTTAGTTGTTGTGTTCTTAAAAACAAAATTTTCCAACACGAAATCGTTTAGAATGTTTTGTATTATAACATACCCCCAGGAATGTAATATGTGTACGTCAAAGTAATAAATGATCATGAATTAAAGAATGCTTGGGCGAAGTAGAGAGTTCGACAACAAATGTACTTTGCCGATCTTACTATCCTCAACAGTGTAAACCTTGCCGTTATTATCGTCCATGTTGCATTTCTTTGGTTTTATTTTGAAAGACGTTAAGAATGACGTCAAAACGACGTGCTGTTCAAAAAGTTACTGAATTCCACAACATCGGCCTTTGACGTGACCATCGCACTTTGGGGTCTGTAACATTAACAAACCATCACACTTTAGAGTCTTTCATATATACTGTATAACTTTGCTGTATATGTCTTTAATGGTATAATCTGTGTACACACTGTACAATCTGTGTTTATATACTGTACATACCTTTAATGGTATAATCTGGCTGTGTGTATGCTGTACGAACCTTTAATGGTATAATCTGACTGTGTGTATGCTGTACGAACCTTTAATGGTATAATCTGGCTGTGTGTATGCTGTACATACCTTTATAGTATAATCTGGCTGTGTGTATGCTGTACGAACCTTTAATGGTATAATCTGGCTGTGTGTATGCTGTACGAACCTTTAATGGTATAATCTGGCTGTGTGTATGCTGTACGAACCTTTAATGTATAATCTGGCTGTGTGTATGCTGTACGAACCTTTAATGTATAATCTGGCTGTGTGTATGCTGTACGAACCTTTAATGTATAATCTGGCTGTGTGTATGCTGTACGAACCTTTATAGTATAATCTGGCTGTGTGTATGCTGTACGAACCTTTAATGGTATAATCTGGCTGTGTGTATGCTGTATGAACCTTTATAGTATAATCTGACTGTGTGTATGCTGTACGAACCTTTAATGGTATAATCTGGCTGTGTGTATGCTGTACATACCTTTATAGTATAATCTGGCTGTGTGTATGCTGTACATACCTTTATAGTATAATCTGGCTGTGTGTATGCTGTACATACCTTAATAGTATAATCTGGCTGTGTGTATGCTGTACGAACCTTTATAGTATAATCTGACTGTGTGTATGCTGTACGAACCTTTAATGGTATAATCTGGCTGTGTGTATGCTGTACGAACCTTCAATGGCATAATCTGGCTGTGTGTATGCTGTACGAACCTTTATAGTATAATCTGGCTGTGGGTATGCTGTACATACCTTTATAGTATAATCTGGCTGTGTGTATGCTGTACATACCTTTATAGTATAATCTGGCTGTGTGTATGCTGTACATACCTTTATAGTATAATCTGGCTGTGTGTATGCTGTACATACCTTTATAGTATAATCTGGCTGTGTGTATGCTGTACGAACCTTTATAGTATAATCTGACTGTGTGTATGCTGTACGAACCTTTATAGTATAATCTGACTGTGTGTATGCTGTACGAACCTTTAATGGTATAATCTAGCTGTGTGTATGCTGTACGAACCTTTAATGGCATAATCTGGCTGTGTGTATGCTGTACATACCTTTATAGTATAATCTGGCTGTGTGTATGCTGTACGAACCTTTATAGTATAATCTGACTGTGTGTATGCTGTACGAACCTTTAATGGTATAATCTGGCTGTGTGTATGCTGTACGAACCTTCAATGGCATAATCTGGCTGTGTGTATGCTGTACGAACCTTTATAGTATAATCTGGCTGTGGGTATGCTGTACATACCTTTATAGTATAATCTGGCTGTGTGTATGCTGTACGAACCTTTATAGTATAATCTGACTGTGTGTATGCTGTACGAACCTTTAATGGTATAATCTAGCTGTGTGTATGCTGTACGAACCTTTAATGGCATAATCTGGCTGTGTGTATGCTGTACGAACCTTTATAGTATAATCTGACTGTGTGTATGCTGTACGAACCTTTATAGTATAATCTGACTGTGTGTATGCTGTACGAACCTTTAATGGCATAATCTGGCTGTGTGTATGCTGTACGAACCTTTATAGTATAATCTGGCTGTGTGTATGCTGTACATACCTTTATAGTATAATCTGGCTGTGTGTATGCTGTACATACCTTTATAGTATAATCTGGCTGTGTGTATGCTGTACATACCTTTATAGTATAATCTGGCTGTGTGTATGCTGTACGAACCTTTATAGTATAATCTGACTGTGTGTATGCTGTACGAACCTTTAATGGTATAATCTAGCTGTGTGTATGCTGTACGAACCTTTAATGGCATAATCTGGCTGTGTGTATGCTGTACGAACCTTTATAGTATAATCTGGTTGTGTGTATGCTGTACGAACCTTTAATGGTATAATCTGGTTGTGTGTATGCTGTACGAACCTTTAATGGTATAATCTGGTTGTGTGTATGCTGTACGAACCTTTATAGTATAATCTGGTTGTGTGTATGCTGTACGAACCTTTAATGGTATAATCTGGCTGTGTGTATGCTGTACGAACCTTTAATGGTATAATCTGGTTGTGTGTATGCTGTACGAACCTTTAATGGTATAATCTGGTTGTGTGTATGCTGTACGAACCTTTAATGGTATAATCTGGTTGTGTGTATGCTGTACGAACCTTTAATGGTATAATCTGGTTGTGTGTATGCTGTACGAACCTTTAATGGTATAATCTGGTTGTGTGTATGCTGTACGAACCTTTAATGGTATAATCTGGCTGTGTGTATGCTGTACGAACCTTTAATGGCATAATCTGGCTGTGTGTATGCTGTACGAACCTTTAATGGCATAATCTGGTTGTGTGTATGCTGTACGAACCTTTAATGGTATAATCTGGTTGTGTGTATGCTGTACGAACCTTTAATGGTATAATCTGGTTGTGTGTATGCTGGCTTGATGTTGTCGTTGTCATAGTCTCCCGACATTCTGTTCTGAACTTTCTGTAGTGACTAAGAAAGATACAGAGAGAAAAAAAACATCAAAATTTATGAAATATGATGTAAACATACCGGTACTTTTGTTTACCTTTATCTAAACAAATTGTATTTCTGAATGTCCATGTAGTGATTTATTCCATTCCCACTAAAATCATCATCTACAAATTCTACATAACCTTTTAGTCTTTATCCAAGCATTAGGATTCAGTGAATTCATGTCCCTGAGTTGAGTTATATTTATCTGATTTGTGATTTTGAAAGGGGAAACATTTCCTGAGAACTCCTCATACTAAATCACAGATATCATCTTAAAATATCATCCACAGACCATTTATTATCTGTTGTGAACTAGTGACCTTCACATTTATTACTTTATGTGGACTGGTGACCTTCACATTTATTATATTGTGTGAACTAGTGACATTCACATTTATTACTTTATGTGAACTAGTGACCTTCACATTTATTATTTTATATGAACTGGTGACTTTCACATTTGGATCTCAAAAGAAATGGGTAAAACTTCTTCATATGAAGTTTCATTACTACAGCTCTGACAAATAGTGTTTGAGAAATTATCAAGAAACCATTTCTTACAAAAATGTGACATTCACCTTTAGCTCAAAAAGTCATGGAGGTCATCCTTCTGTCATGTAAACTTTTCATGACATGTTTCATTGCTGAAGTTCAAATGGTATAGCAATATCATCCAGAAACCAAGCATGACAGAAAGATAGTCTGAATTATACCCCCAGGAACATACAAACTGTGTAAGCTGTTCTCATAAATTTCTCTGACCACATGAGTGTATGTAATGTATGAAAACATACCCAATTCTTTATACACGAATCTGTTGTGGAGACCCATAAAGAGGCATTGTCTGTATTTCCTTGTGTCAATTCCAACTGTAATAAGATAAAAGATTTAAAGTTCATGTGATAAATTTCAACTTGTGAGAAAATAATTTTCTATATCAATTTCAGATTCATGCTTTTAAAAAATTTTGAACCATATATGTCAGAGCGATATAATTACCACGCAACAAAGTTGCAGTGTTCAAAATTGGTTTAAAACTTGGTATAGACGAGATGACATAGACCTCATCAAATTGACATAGACCACAACATTGAAAAATAAAAATAACACAAATTCAAAACATTGTTATTTACTTCTAATGTACTAGTTTAGAGGCATATTTTCTTTCCATTAATTTCCATAACAATGTCCTCCTTTTCTCATAACATTTATCAGACGTTGACTTTTGGGATAACTATTGCTTTAAACCTAGAAAATCGGCATAGACAATTTGGTCTATCTCAATTACAATTGGCATAGACTGGTGTCATTTGACAAAGATTCGGTCTAAGGTTAATTTCAAACATTTAAGACTTTATATTGCTGTTTCACTCTGACAAGTGAAGTGATGATAAATCCCACTGGTACACTCTACAACTCTTACTAAGGTAACCCTTACAGTTATGTTAGCTAAATTTCAATTTAAGACGTCATGTTTGATTGAGATATTGAACAGAAAATGTCAATTGTTAGAAATTTTTCAAAGTCCAAGTGCCTCAATTCTTTAAAAAATAATTTGACTGGAACCAAATATGAAATTAAGCTGCATATTTTCATGATATATCTACAGTGCATATCCCAAATTTCAATTCAAAATGTCAATGTATGGCAGAGATAATGAATGGAAACTGAATTGCTTGAAATTTTTTAGGTCCAAGGGGCATACATGTACATGCAACTCTGTCAAAACATTTTTGACCTGAACCATATACAACCTTGATCTATATATTCCTTAATATATCTATATCCTAAACTTCAATTCAAAATGTCCATGTATAACTGAGATGATGAGGAGAAACTATAAATTATTTGAAATTTTGTATGTCTAAGGGGCACAACTCTGTCAAAAATTATTCAACCACAACCAAGTAAGTATCTATACACTATACACCAATTTTAGGTTGAATATGCACGACAGTGTAGCTCGCCAAGAGGCAAGCCTCTACTTATCCTATCCCCTTGGTTTGAATGTTTAAAGTTTTTGAAAAGTAAGTTAAAGTCCAAGTTAAAGATCACAGTGTAAAATGTTTCAGAAACATGTATGCACATATACAGTCCTTTCTCAAAATAAAAGACTTGTTAATCGTTATTCCTGAGAATTGTTAATCTTAATTCCTGGGAATTGTTAATCGTAATCCCTGAGATTCATTAATCGTAATTCCTGAGAAGAATTGCTAATTGTAATCTGTTTATTATAAAGCTAAAATGCACCTTTGTGAAAATATTCTCCTTGTGTATAAATTGACAAAGCCAACCTTGAAAAAATAAATTCTCAAGACATTTCTAGATCAGTAGTACTCAAGGACATAATCATACCTTCAGGATGGGTGCTTTTTCCTCACAAATAAGTGTTCGGTAATCAGGATTGCGTATGTCTGTGGCCCAGATTCGCCTGTCTCGACCGCCCGAGTACACCGTGGTGAACGCTTCATTGGCCTGTAATGCCCATACTCCCTCATTATGGACTCGGAAAGTTGCCACACATCTCTGTTGCCCTAATGACCAGAGACGAATCGTTCCATCAGAACTACCTGATAAACACTGAAAAATAACAAAAGGTTATAACTTAGATTCTCAGTTTTGAATATATCTGTTCACTATCATGGTAAGAAATTAACCAGCAATATTTTGACAATAACACTAGCAAATTTCAAAGTCTTTAAAATACTGACACAACAACATAATAATCGGTTAACCAGTGGCTATCGAAATGTGACTCTATCCAGTCTGAAACTAACAAAATTCTACAGGAAAATGTGTACATGTGCATTTCAAATAGAAATGTTTACCTGTGTTCCATCTCTGTTCAATACAAGGGCTTTGACATTATCAGTGTGTCCTTTCAGTTTCATTATTTTTTGACATGTCCTTGGGTCCCAAACTCTCAGTGCTTTTTCTGTTGAACCAGAGACAATGACGGTCCCTGGAGGATTCATAGCTAAACTGTAGATGGAGTGCTTGTTCTCGTGGAGATTTGAGGCTATAACAAAGATTTGTGGATTTCTTTATCAGTGTACTGCATACAAAGAACTATCTTACAACCGCAGTTTGCATGAGTCTTCAACCGCCATGGTATCAACATTCACAATTGCTAACACAAAAATTTACATCATAAAAGAAACATATAAAATTATGTTATATCAATAATACTGTACAAATCTTATTAAGTCATTATGTGTGAGTAACTAATATTTGCTTTAATTTACATAAAATTAAATTGTTCAAGCTATAGTGCTTGTGATTTTATGTTCTCACAAATGACACTAGATATTGATTTGTGAAATGAAGTACTCATGCAATAAAAGGAATCTAGCAAATACAATGTAGAAGAATTCATACAACACTAAGCAAGCAGTACGTGTAGTACTTTGACAAGCAACAAAACACAAAATTACACCAATTCTTTACTGTAAAATGTCTACACTTTTGTAACTTTGTCAAAATATCTTGAGAAATCCCATTTTAAGCTGTGCCAAATGATGTTGTTATGACAATATACTCCTAATCATATTAAATTCAGATGTTTGTGTTGAACTATATGCTAGAACTACATCAAAGATATTTTTTTCAAATTTCAAAGCATTTCTAATTTTTGACCAACCTATATGATATAACATGATTTATACAGTTGAAGAAACCCAAACCATCATATAAATTGGTCAAAAATGAGAGACTACAGTGAGACCCCACTTTCATACTTGTGACGGTGTTGTTGGAGGTGGTGAGAGCGGTCAGGGTGTTGACGTCCCACAGAAATATTGCACTGTCTAAACCCGCTGAGGCTGCCTGTTCTTTGTCCTTCGCATAAGCCAGACATTTGACATAGTCCTGCAGAAAAATTAGAATGAACAGCAAGAAACTCCCATTAGAAAGGCTACATAAATTTGTTTTATCATTGAGATTGTATCACAATTTAGGGCTGAAACGATACGCCCCCTTCACAATACAATGCATATTGCAATACTTATGCCACAATTCAATACTTTCAATACGATACAATTTACAGAAGAAACCAATAATAACATTGAAGAAAGAAGTTGATTACCAAAATTCAAAATCATAATTTTAAAAGCAAAATGTTTCCAAACTGAAAGATGCCTGTTTGCTGTAGTTTAAACTGATAAAGTTTATTATTATTTTCATCAACCTCAAGGCAAACAACAGTTTGAACATTATTTGACGCTAATTTGTCACTCATGCAGGTAGAAATAATATGTACAGGCCGAGCCTGATGTACATGTACATGTATTTTACTGAACCTGTTTGTAATAAATGTATCGAACCGAAAATCGAGGCAATGAATCGAACATTGAATCGAGTGTTTATATCAAACAGTATCGATATTTTGTTGAATCGTTTCAGCCCTATATACTCATTATACCTTATACAGTCTTATGTCATATAATTAAACCACTAGCCAATGTTCCATGCTACCATATCTTTTTGAACTAGACTGGTAGAAGTTGTTTTGAAATAAATGACAAATAGTCTGTAAACAATGCTGCAATAGCATATTACAAGATCATCACTAACTGCTGCAAGTTTTGTTTTTTAAATTTCCAAAAATAGATAAATATCTATGTTATGAGTAAATATACATAGGATTTCCTCATAGCCAACCTCCATCCTCACCCCTGACATCACACTCCACAGCCAAATTTCTCACTTTCAGTAGAATGAACTGAACTCATGACAAGTGAATTTTTAAATGAAATAAAGATTGACTTATTTCTGCTCTCTGGAACATTTAATCTATAGGGTTGAAGTGCTCTCCTTGGGTCTAATTCTTTTCATCAATCACAAAAAGAAGAGTAATTCAACAGATTATATGTGAATACTAAATAGAAAATTCTGTTATATTGTAATTTCGGTGTTTCCATAGATTTACTCAGAAAATCAAATTAATTAAGGATAGTGAAATCCTACTCTATAGCCAGTTTTACAAGAAGGAATTCTAGTCTGAGCCAGTTTTATGGAGGGAAATATTTTAGGGGGAATTTTACTCTAAACTGAATGAATACACTTTGTGTATCAAAGTAGGAGATATTGTTTTAGATACTGTTAAATTGGCCAAACTTCTTGGTGTACAAATAGATGAATGTCTAACCTGGTCTGTACACATTGATTCTTTATGCAAGAAACTTTCACAGAAAATAGGCATTTTATGTCGTCTGCAAACTTTTATGTCAAATGCAGCATTATTAAAAATTTATAACACTGTTATATTTCCTCATTTTAACTATTGTTGCACAGTTTGGTGCTCAGCCAAAAACAGGGTTTTTATTGACAGACTTTTTAAGTTACAGAAAAGGGCAGCCAGAATTATATTGAAGGTGAAAGTAACTCAGACTTCTACAGCTGATATTTTTAGTGTTCTTAAATGGATGTCTGTTCATGATTATTTTGTATATAGAAAACTAGTGCTTGCTTTTAAGGTTCTTAATAACATGACACCAGAATATATGAACGTTTTTAATTTTGTCAGCCAAGTTAGTTCCAGAACAACAAGAAGTAGCGATAGTGGCATTTTATATTTACCAAAAGTTCGAACTGAATATTATAAACGGTCTTTTAAGGTATCCTCCACAATTTTATGGAATCAGTTGCCCAAGTCTGTCAGAAGCTGTGGTTCTATTACATCTTTTAAATCAGCATATTTGCAGCATTATTTCTCAAATAAGTGATATATAGATATGATGTATATATATATATATATATATGTGTATATGTTTATTTTTCCCCCCAATGATATCGTGTGTGTATTTTATGTATATATTTTATATTATGTTATCTATTTTTCTATTCTCTCATTTATCTGTCTGTGAATATGTTTTATACAGGACCACAATGTAAACTAGTCATTTGCACTAATTGTGCTATCCTGTCTAAATAAAAGAATTTATTATTATTATTATAATAATAACTAAAGGTCAAATAATGTCTCTCTCATATTTATCCCCACTGCAGTTGGATTTACTCTCCAGAGCTCAAATTATGGCCCGATGGTCTGAGGCCAGTAAATTATGGATTTGGGGTTACCCGGTAGTGCTTCATAAAGAGCATGTGTCCTTGAGGCTAGTTAATTTGAATACTTATCAAATTCCTCAACGATTGGGCAAATTTAGATATGTGTGCATTCCGATACAAGAACAGACGACACCAACTATTGTAAAAGTTTACATCAGAAACAAGACCTCAAACTAATTTTCAATTATTCTCCTTTAATATAAGTAAAAACAAGACTTTACTTCTTTTTCTTAAAATTTATGAAGATCGTTTCTTTTCTTCACTTTATATTTGCTAGTACTTAATATGTTAGTTGAACAATAAATATCTTTGAAATCAACAATTATCTATGACAGTGGTTCATTTATGGAATTTAGGCCAGTCTTTTCATATCCCCTGGTCCAAAGGGCCAGAAAAAGTAACATAGCCCAAGTGACCTCTGAATGAATATAATTATTTCTAGCCCTGCTTTACCTTCACTTCCTCCCTTTGCTCTTACTGTTCGTTACACTTTATTATTCTCACTGCAGTTAAACTTTTTGTCCCTGTTACAATTTTCTCCTCTACATACACTTTTCATCATTGTAGCTAAGAGTAGCTCTCATTACACATTTTTTTTCTATTGCAGATAGACTTACATTGTGTGTTCGAAGAGTTGACATACAAAATCCCCTGTGTGCATTCCATACTTTTACTGTGGTGTCACTGGATGCAGATATCACTATTAAAAAAATTAAATAAATTTCAGGAATAAAAAAATTAAAATTCCTTGAACTATATATATATATATATATATATATATATATATCCCTAGTGTGTTTGGAATGTCAGAACCAATATTTGAGTTTTAGTTAGGGTATCAGTACACATACATTTATTGCTCACAATAAATACATGTATATTGCTACATACATGTATATGATACAAGGGAAGTGAACCATCTTAAATGAAATGCAGGGAACCTGGAAAGTTCTATCATAAATATTTCTTTTTGCAAATTTGCATGACTAGTAAATTTATGCAAAAAATAATCATAACACCCATTGGAACTACAGAACATACAAAATTACATGATGGAATTTTTTCCCCTGAATTATATTTGATAGCATTGTCTGTATCTAAATAAGCAGTAAAACTTAATTTATAGTGAATACTAGGGAATTTTCAATACGTTACTTTTAACTGAGGCCATGGAATGTGATTTTAAAGTCATTTAAGCACTATATGTAATTTTGATACTTCACAGCTATACATATATGTTCATTTAATATTCACCAAAGGATGAAAACACTGGAAAAAATAACAACTGAGCAAAAATACCAGAGTGTAATGTATATTGTTCATTTTCCTTGGGTAACATGATCTGTCCAACAACCACCGGTAACTATTCTTCATTTGTTTACCCAAACAGTTTACCCAGAATTAAAAAGAATTGTCCCCTTGCAATAGAGTTAGTAACACAATGGTGCATGCGTGTGTGGATAACTGGCCTCATTGTGTGTGTTATGCTGATATAAAATGCCAAAGATAAATTTGCC